>NW_026712626.1:3270000-3275000 GCF_030625045.1 Achroia grisella
CTGAAATGGCTGGACCGATCTTTACGGCACTTTTTTTTCAGGTAGATGATGTATATTATAAGGAGTAACTTAGGCTACCCTTTTATTTTAGAAAATTAAGATAAATTCCGCGCAAATTATGAAGGTGACGTAGAAGTAGAAGTTGAAGGCGAAGCAGAAGCAGAAGCAGAAAAAGAAACATAAGCATAAGCATAAGCATAAGCATAAGTGTAAGCGTAAGCGTAAACATAAGCATAAACATAAGCGTAAGCGTAAGCATAAGCATAAGCATAAGCATAAGCATAAGCATAAGCATAAGCATAAGCATAAGCATAAGCATAAGCATAAGCATAAGCATAAGCATAAGCATAAGCATAAGCATAAGCATAAGCATAAGCATAAGCATAAGCATAAGCATAAGCTTAAGCATAAGCATAAGCATAAGCATAAGCATAAGCATAAGCATAAGCTTAACATAAGCATAAGCATAAGCACAAGCATAAGATTAAGATAAGCGTAAGCATAAACGTAAGCATAATTTAAGCATAAGCGTACGCATAGGCGTAAGCATAGGCGTAAGCATAAGCTTAAGCATAAGCGTAAGCATAAGCGTAAGCATAAGCGTAAGCATAAGCGTAAGCATAAGCGTAAGCATAAGCGTAAGCATAAGCGTAAGCATAAGCGTAAGCATAAGCGTAAGCATAAGCGTAAGCATAAGCGTAAGCATAAGCGTAAGCATAAGCGTAAGCATAAGCGTAAGCATAAGCGTAAGCATAGGTGTAAGCATAAGCGTAAGCGTAAGCATAAGCATAAGCGTAAGCATAAGCGTAAGCATAAGCGTAAGCATAAGCGTAAGCATAAGCATAAACACAAGCATAAGCATAAGCAACAGAAACAAAAATTGGAACAGCAACAGCAACAGCAACTGCAACTGCAACAGCAACTGCAACTGCAACAGCAACAGCAACAACAGCAACAGCAGCAACAGCAACAGCAGCAGCAGCAACAGCAAGCAGCAACAGCAACAGCAACAACAGCAACAGCAACAGCAACAGCAACAGCAACAGCAACAGCAACAGCAACAGCAACAGCAACAGCAACAGCAACAGCAACAGCAACAGCAACAGCAACAGCAACAGCAACAGCAACAGCAACAGCAACAGCAACAGCAACAGCAACAGCAACAGCAACAGCAACAGCAACAGCAACAGCAACAGCAACAGCAACAGCAACAGCAACCGCAATCGCAATCGCAATAGCAATAGCAACAGACACAGACACAGACACAGACACAGACACAGACACCGACACCGACACCGACACCGACACCGACACCGACACCGACACCGACACAGACACCGACACCGACACCGACACCGACACAGACACAGCAATAGAATAAAGATTTCATTCAAATAAACTCATTACAAGCACTTTTGGAATCAGAAAATAAAATAAAAAAGTAATTTTGACGTCAATGGCCCATTTGTTAGTTCTTTTTTTCCTAATATTGTTTTTAAAGTTCTTAACTCTAGTATTACAGTTACAGTCGTTACAAATTGTTAGATCTGTCTAACAAGTACACTCACACATTGTTATATCATAGGCATATCAATTTTTTTCATCAATGTGTTCAGAATGTTGTTGGAGCTACAACGCATTCTCATAAAAAGAGATGCAGTTTTGTTTTTTGTACATTCCATGGTATAATTCCATTTTTTTACATACATTAACAATAATAATATAGTTTTTTTGTAATATTGTAATCATCTTTTTTACTACATGCATAAATGCTATACATACATCAAAATAACATTTCATACCATTTTTACCTATCTGCTTGTTCCGACTAATCTCTGAAATGGCTAGACCGATTTTGACGGCACTTTTTTTTCAGGTAGATGATGTAATATAAGGAGTAACTTAGGCTACTTTTGTATTAGAAAATTGAGATAAATTCCGCGCAAATTAAGAAGTTGAAGTAGAAGTAGAAGGAGAAGCAGAAGCAGAAAAAGAAACATAAGCATAAGCATAAGCACAAGCACTAGCACAAACAATCATAAATATCAGCATAATCATAAGCCTAAGCATAAGCATAAGCATAAGCATAAGCATAAGCATAAGCATAAGCATAAGCATAAGCATAAGCATAAGCATAAGCATAAGCATAAGCATAAGCATAAGCATAAGCATAAGCATAAGCATAAGCATAAGCATAAGCATAAGAATAAGCATAAGCATAAGCATAAGCATAAGCATAAGCATAAGCATAAGCATAAGCATAAGCATAAGCATAAGCATAAGCATAAGCATAAGCATAAGCATAAGCATAAGCATAAGCATAAGCATAAGCATAAGCATAAGCATAAGCATAAGCATAAGCATAAGCATAAGCAAAAGCATAAGCATAAGCATATGCATAAGCATTAGCATTAGCATAAGCATAAGCATAAGCATAAACACAAGCATAAGCATAAGCAACAGAAACAAAAATTGGAACTGCAACAGCAACAGCAACAGCAACAGCAACAGCAACAGCAACAGCAACAGCAACAGCAACAGCAACAGCAACAGCAACAGCAACAGCAACAGCAACAGCAATCGCAATCGCAATCGCAATAGCAATAGCAACAGACACAGACACAGACACAGACACAGACACCGACAAGCGTAAGCATAAGCAAAAGCATAAGCGTAAGGCAACAGCAACAGCAACAGCAACAGCAACAGCAACAGCAACAGCAACAGCACTCACAATAGCAACCGCAACAGGCACAGGTACAGACACAGACACAGACATCGACACCGACACAGACACCGACACCGACACCGACACCGACACAGACACAGACACAGACAGAAAGACAGACAAACTAGAAATAGAAATAGAATAAAGATTTCATTCAAATAAACTCATTACAAGCACTTTTGTAATCAGTAAATAATGTAAAAAAATAAATTTGACATCAATGCCCCATTTGTTAGTTCTTTTTTTCCTAATATTCTTATTAAAGTTCTTAACTCTAGTATTACAGTTACAGTCGTTACAAATTGTTAGATCTGTCTAACAAGTAAACTCACACATTGTTATATCATAGGCATATCATTTTTTTTCATCAATGTGTTCAGAATGTTGTTGGAGCTACAACGCATTCTCATAAGAAGAGATGCAGTTTTGTTTTCTGCACATGCCATGGTATAAATCCATTTTTTTCTCTACATTAACAATAATAATATATATTTTTTTTGTAATATTGTAATAACCTTTTTTACTACATGCGTATGAATATAAATACATAAAAATAACATTTTGTACCATTTTTGTCTACCTGTTTGTTCCGACTAATCTCTGAAATGGCTAGACCGATCTTTACGGCACTTTTTTTTCAGGTAGATGATGTATATTATAAGGAGTAACTTAGGCTACCCTTTTATTTTAGAAAATTAAGATAAATTCCGCGCAAATTATGAAGGTGACGTAGAAGTAGAAGTTGAAGGCGAAGCAGAAGCAGAAGCAGAAAAAGAAACATAAGCATAAGCATAAGCATAAGCATAAGTGTAAGCGTAAGCGTAAACATAAGCATAAACATAAGCGTAAGCGTAAGCATAAGCATAAGCATAAGCATAAGCATAAGCATAAGCATAAGCATAAGCATAAGCATAAGCATAAGCATAAGCATAAGCATAAGCATAAGCATAAGCATAAGCATAAGCATAAGCATAAGCATAAGCATAAGCATGAGCATAAGCATAATCATAAGCATAAGCATAAGCATAAGCATAAGCATAAGCATAAGCATAAGCACAAGCATAAGATTAAGATAAGCGTAAGCATAAACGTAAGCATAATTTAAGCATAAGTGTACGTATAGGCGTAAGCATAGGTGTAAGCATAAGCGTAAGCGTAAGCATAAGCATAAGCGTAAGCATAAGCGTAAGCATAAGCGTAAGCATAAGCGTAAGCATAAGCGTAAGCATAAGCGTAAGCATAAGCGTAAGCATAAGCGTAAGCATAGGCGTAAGCATAGGTGTAAGCATAAGCGTAAGCGTAAGCATAAGCATAAGCGTAAGCATAAGCGTAAGCATAAGCGTAAGCATAAGCGTAAGCATAAGCATAAACACAAGCATAAGCATAAGCAACAGAAACAAAAATTGGAACAGCAACAGCAACAGCAACAGCAACAGCAACAGCTACAGCAACAGCAACAGCAACAGCAACAGCAACAGCAACAGCAAAAAAAAACAGCAACAGCAACAGCAACAGCAACAGCAACAGCAACAGCAACAGCAACAGCAACAGCAACAGCAACAGCAACAGCAACAGCAACAGCAACAGCAACAGCAACAGCAACAGCAACAGCAACAGCAACAGCAACAGCAACAGCAACAGCAACAGCAACAGCAACAGCAACAGCAACAGCAACAGCAACAGCAACAGCAACAGCAACAGCAACAGCAACAGCAACAGCAACAGCAACAGCAACCGCAATCGCAATCGCAATAGCAATAGCAACAGACACAGACACAGACACAGACACAGACACAGACACCGACACCGACACCGACACCGACACCGACACCGACACCGACACCGACACAGTCATAGTCACAGACACCGACACCGACACCGACACAGACACAGCAATAGAATAAAGATTTCATTCAAATAAACTCATTACAAGCACTTTTGGAATCAGAAAATAAAATAAAAAAGTAATTTTGACGTCAATGGCCCATTTGTTAGTTCTTTTTTTCCTAATATTGTTTTTAAAGTTCTTAACTCTAGTATTACAGTTACAGTCGTTACAAATTGTTAGATCTGTCTAACAAGTACACTCACACATTGTTATATCATAGGCATATCAATTTTTTTCATCAATGTGTTCAGAATGTTGTTGGAGCTACAACGCATTCTCATAAAAAGAGATGCAGTTTTGTTTTTTGTACATTCCATGGTATAATTCCATTTTTTTACATACATTAACAATAATAATATAGTTTTTTTGTAATATTGTAATCAT
>NW_026712626.1:3282500-3285000 GCF_030625045.1 Achroia grisella
CGACACCGACACCGACACCGACACCGACACCGACACCGACACCGACACCGACACCGACACCGACACCGACACCGACACCGACACAGACACAGCAATAGAATAAAGATTTCATTCAAATAAACTCATTACAAGCACTTTTGGAATCAGAAAATAAAATAAAAAAGTAATTTTGACGTCAATGGCCCATTTGTTAGTTCTTTTTTTCCTAATATTGTTTTTAAAGTTCTTAACTCTAGTATTACAGTTACAGTCGTTACAAATTGTTAGATCTTTCTAACAAGTACACTCACACATTGTTATATAATAGGCATATCAATTTTTTTCATCAATGTGTTCAGAATGTTGTTGGAGCTACAACGCATTCTCATAAAAAGAGATGCAGTTTTGTTTTTTGTACATTCCATGGTATAATTCCATTTTTTTACATACATTAACAATAATAATATAGTTTTTTTGTAATATTGTAATCATCTTTTTTACTACATGCATAAATGCTATACATACATCAAAATAACATTTCATACCATTTTTACCTATCTGCTTGTTCCGACTAATCTCTGAAATGGCTAGACCGATTTTGACGGCACTTTTTTTCAGGTAGATGATGTAATATAAGGTGTAACTTAGGCTACTTTTATTTTAGAAAATTGAGATAAATTCCGCGCAAATTAAGAAGTTGAAGTAGAAGGAGAAGCAGAAGCAGAAGCAGAAAAAGAAACATAAGCATAAGCATAAGCACAAGCACTAGCACAAACAATCATAAATATCAGCATAATCATAAGCCTAAGCATAAGCATAAGCATAAGCATAAGCATAAGCATAAGCATAAGCATAAGCATAAGCATAAGCATAAGCATAAGCATAAGCATAAGCATAAGCATAAGCATAAGCATAAGCATAAGCATAAGCATAAGCATAAGCATAAGCATAAGCATAAGCATAAGCATAAGCATAAGCATAAGCATAAGCATAAGCATAAGCATAAACACAAGCATAAGCATAAGCAACAGAAACAAAAATTGGAACTGCAACAGCAACAGCAACAGCAACAGCAACAGCAACAGCAACAGCAACAGCAACAGCAATCGCAATCGCAATCGCAATAGCAATAGCAACAGACACAGACACAGACACAGACACAGACACCGACAAGCGTAAGCATAAGCATAAGCATAAGCGTAAGGCAACAGCAACAGCAACAACAACAGCAACAGGAACAGCAACAGCAACAGCAACCGCAATCACAATAGCAACCGCAACAGGCACAGACACAGACACAGACACCGACACCGACACTGACACCGACACCGACACCGACACCGACACCGACACCGACACAGACACAGACAGAAAGACAGACAAACTAGAAATAGAAATAGAATAAAGATTTCATTCAAATAAACTCATTACAAGCACTTTTGTAATCAGTAAATAATGTAAAAAAATAAATTTGACATCAATGCCCCATTTGTTAGTTCTTTTTTCCTAATATTCTTATTAAAGTTCTTAACTCTAGTATTACAGTTACAGTCGTTACAAATTGTTAGATCTGTCTAACAAGTACACTCACACATTGTTATATCATAGGCATATCATTTTTTTTCATCAATGTGTTCAGAATGTTGTTGGAGCTACAACGCATTCTCATAAGAAAAGATGCAGCTTTGTTTTCTGTACATGCCATGGTATAAATCCATTTTTTTCTCTACATTAACAATAATAATATATATTTTTTTTGTAATATTGTAATAACCTTTTTTACTACATGCGTATGAATATAAATACATAAAAATAACATTTTGTACCATTTTTGTCTACCTGTTTGTTCCGACTAATCTCTAAAATGGCTGGACCCATTTTGACGAGACTTTTTTCAGGTAGCTGATGTAAGGAGTAACTTAGGCTACCTAAGCATAAGTGTAAGCGTAAGCGTAAACGTAAGCATAAACATAAGCGTAAGCGTAAGCATAGCAGCATAAGTAGAAGCAGAAGCATAAGCATTAGCATTAGCATAAGCATAAGCATAAGCATAAGCATAAGCATAAGCATAAGCATTAGCATAAGCATAAGCATAAGCATAAGCATAAGCATAAGCATAAGCATAAGCATAAGCATAAGCATAAGCATAAGCATAAGCATAAGCATAAGCATAAGCATAAGCATAAGCATAAGCATAAACATATGCATAAGCATAAGCATAAGCATAAGCATAAGCATAAGCATAAGCATAAGCATAAGCATAAGCATAAGCATAAGCATAAGCATAAGCATAAGCATAAGCATAAGCATAAGCATAAGCATAAGCATAAGCATAAGCAACAGAAACAGCAACAGCAACAACAGCAACAGAAACAGCAACAGCAACAGCAACAGCAACAGCAACAGCAACAGCAACAGCAACAGCAACAGGAACCACAATCGCAATAGCAACCGCAACAGACACAGACACAGACACAGACACCGACACCGACACCGACACCGACACCGACACCGACACCGA
>NW_026712626.1:3287500-3292500 GCF_030625045.1 Achroia grisella
CAGCATAATCATAAGCCTAAGCATAAGCATAAGCATAAGCATTAGCATACTCTTAAGCATTAGCTTAATCATAAGCATAAGCATAAGCATAAGCATAAGCATAAGCATAAGCATAAGCATAAGCATAAGCATAAGCATAAGCATAAGCATAAGCATAAGCATAAGCAAAAGCATAAGCATAAGCATAAGCATTAGCATTAGCATAAGCATAAGCATAAACACAAGCATAAGCATAAGCAACAGAAACAAAAAAATTGGAACTGCAACAGCAACAGCAACAGCAACAGCAACAGCAACAGCAACAGCAACAGCAATCGCAATCGCAATCGCAATAGCAATAGCAACAGACACAGACACAGACACAGACACAGACACCGACAAGCGTAAGCATAAGCATAAGCATAAGCGTAAGGCAACAGCAACAGCAACAACAACAGCAACAGGAACAGCAACAGCAACAGCAACCGCAATCACAATAGCAACCGCAACAGGCACAGACACAGACACAGACACCGACACCGACACTGACACCGACACCGACACCGACACCGACACCGACACAGACACAGACAGAAAGACAGACAAACTAGAAATAGAAATAGAATAAAGATTTCATTCAAATAAACTCATTACAAGCACTTTTGTAATCAGTAAATAATGTAAAAAAATAAATTTGACATCAATGCCCCATTTGTTAGTTCTTTTTTTCCTAATATTCTTATTAAAGTTCTTAACTCTAGTATTACAGTTACAGTCGTTACAAATTGTTAGATCTGTCTAACAAGTACACTCACACATTGTTATACCATAGGCATATCATTTTTTTCATCAATGTGTTCAGAATGTTGTTGGAGCTACAACGCATTCTCATAAGAAGAGATGCAGTTTTGTTTTCTGCACATGCCATGGTATAAATCCATTTTTTTCTCACATTAACAAGAATAATATATATTTTTTTTGTAATATTGTAATAACCTTTTTTACTACATGCGTATGAATATAAATACATAAAAATAACATTTTGTACCATTTTTGTCTACCTGTTTGTTCCGACTAATCTCTGAAATGGCTGGACCGATCTTGACGGGACTCTTATTGGCAGGTAGCTGATGTAAGGAGTAACTTAGGCTACCTAAGCATAAGTGTAAGCGTAAGATAAACGTAAGCAAAACATAAGCGTAAGCGTAAGCATAAGCATAAGTATAAGCATAAGCATAAGCATAAGCATAAGCATAAGCATAAGCATAAGCATAAGCATAAGCATAAGCATAAGCATAAGCATAAGCATAAGCATAAGCATAAGCATAAGCATAAGCATAAGCATAAGCATAAGCATAAGCATAAGCATAAGCATAAGCATAAGCATAAGCATAAGCATAAGCATAAGCATAAGCATAAGCATAAGCATAAGCATAAGCATAAGCATAAGCATAAGCATAAGCATAAGCATAAGCATAAGCATAAGCATAAGCATAAGCATAAGCATAAGCATAAGCATAAGCATAAGCATAAGCATAAGCATAAGCATAAGCATAAGCATAAGCATAAGCTTAAGCGTAAGCATAAGCGTAAGCATAAGCATAAACACAAGCATAAGCATAAGCAACAGAAACAAAAATTGGAACAGCAACAGCAACAGCAACAGCAACAGCAACAGCAACAGCAACAGCAACAGCAACAGCAACAGCAACAGCAACAGCAACAGCAACAGCAACAGCAACAGCAACAGCAACAGCAACAGCAACAGGAACCACAATCGCAATAGCAACCGCAACAGACACAGACACAGACACAGACACCGACACCGACACCGACACCGACACCGACACCGACACCGACACCGACACCGACACCGACACCGACACCGACACCGACACCGACACCGACACCGACACCGACACCGACACCGACACCGACACCGACACCGACACCGACACCGACACAGACACAGACACAGCAATAGAATAAAGATTTCATTCAAATAAACTCATTACAAGCACTTTTGGAATCAGAAAATAAAATAAAAAAGTAATTTTGACGTCAATGGCCCATTTGTTAGTTCTTTTTTTCCTAATATTCTTATTAAAGTTCTTAACTCTAGTATTACAGTTACAGTCGTTACAAATTGTTAGATCTGTCTAACAAGTACACTCACACATTGTTATATCATAGGCATATCAATGTTTTTCATCAATGTGTTCAGAATGTTGTTGGAGCTACAACGCATTCTCATAAAAAGAGATGCAGTTTTGTTTTTTGTACATTCCATGGTATAATTCCATTTCTTTACATACATACTACATTAACAATAATAATATAGGTTTTTTGGAATATTGTAATCATCTTTTTTACTACATGCATAAATGCTATACATACATCAAAATAACATTTCATACCATTTTTACCTATCTGCTTGTTCCGACTAATCTCTGAAATGGCTAGACCGATTTTGACGGCACTTTTTTTTCAGGTAGCTGATGTAATAAGGAGTAACTTAGGCTACTTTTATTTTAGAAAATTGAGATAAATTCCGCGCAAATTAAAAAAGTTGAAGTAGAAGTAGAAGGAGAAGCAGAAGCAGAAAAAGAAAGCATAAGCATAAGCACAAGCACTAGCACAAACATAATCATAAATATCAGCATAATCATAAGCCTAAGCATAAGCATAAGCGTAATCATAAGCCTAAGCGTAAGCGTAAGCATAAGCGTAAGCATAAGTATAAGCATAAGTATAAGCATAAGCATAAGCATAAGCATAAGCATAAGCATAAGCATAAGCATAAGCATAAGCATAAGCATAAGCATAAGCATAAGCAAAAGCATAAGCATAAGCATAAGCATAAGCATAAGCATAAGCATAAGCATAAGCATAAGCATAAGCATAAGCATAAGCACAAGCACTAGCACAAACATAATCATAAATATCAGCATAATCATAAGCCTAAGCATAAGCATAAGCGTAATCATAAGCCTAAGCATAAGCGTAAGCATAAGCATAAGCATAAGCATAAGCATAAGCATAAGCATAAGCATAAGCATAAGCATAAGCATAAGCATAAGCATAAGCATAAGCATAAGCAATAGCAACAGACACAGACACAGACACAGTCACAGACACAGACCGACACCGACACCGACACCGACACCGACACCGACACCGACACCGACACAGCAATAGAATAAAGATTTCATTCAAATAAACTCATTACAAGCACTTTTGGAATCAGAAAATAAAATAAAAAAGTAATTTTGACGTCAATGGCCCATTTGTTAGTTCTTTTTTTCCTAATATTGTTTTTAAAGTTCTTAACTCTAGTATTACAGTTACAGTCGTTACAAATTGTTAGATCTGTCTAACAAGTACACTCACACATTGTTATATCATAGGCATATCAATTTTTTTCATCAATGTGTTCAGAATGTTGTTGGAGCTACAACGCATTCTCATAAAAAGAGATGCAGTTTTGTTTTTTGTACATTCCATGGTATAATTCCATTTTTTTACATACATTAACAATAATAATATAGTTTTTTTGTAATATTGTAATCATCTTTTTTACTACCTGCATAAATGCTGGCCATACATCAAAATAACATTTCATACCATTTTTACCTATCTGCTTGTTCCGACTAATCTCTGAAATGGCTAGACCGATTTCGATGGGACTTTTTTTGGCAGGTAGCTGATGTAATAAGGAGTAACTTAGGCTACTTTTGTATTAGAAAATTGAGATAAATTCCGCGCAAATTAAGAAGTTGAAGTAGAAGGAGAAGCAGAAGCAGAAGCAGAAAAAGAAACATAAGCATAAGCATAAGCACAAGCACTAGCACAAACAATCATAAATATCAGCATAATCATAAGCCTAAGCATAAGCATAAGCATAAGCATAAGCATAAGCATAAGCATAAGCATAAGCATAAGCATAAGCATAAGCATAAGCATAAGCATAAGCATAAGCATAAGCATAAGCATAAGCATAAGCATAAGCAAAAGCATAAGCATAAGCAAAAGCATAAGCATTAGCATAAGCATAAGCATAAGCATAAACACAAGCATAAGCATAAGCAACAGAAACAAAAATTGGAATTGCAACAGCAACAGCAACAGCAACAGCAACAGCAACAGCAACAGCAACAGCAACAGCAACAGCAACAGCAATCGCAATCGCAATCGCAATAGCAATAGAAACAGACACAGACACAGACACAGACACAGACACCGACAAGCGTAAGCATAAGCAAAAGCATAAGCGTAAGGCAACAGCAACAGCAACAACAACAGCAACAGGAACAGCAACAGCAACAGCAACCGCAATCACAATAGCAACCGTAACAGGCACAGACACAGACACAGACACAGACACCGACACCGACACTGACACCGACACCGACACCGACACCGACACCGACACAGACACAGACAGAAAGACAGACAAACTAGAAATAGAAATAGAATAAAGATTTCATTCAAATAAACTCATTACAAGCACTTTTGTAATCAGTAAATAATGTAAAAAAATAAATTTGACATCAATGCCCCATTTGTTAGTTCTTTTTTTCCTAATATTCTTATTAAAGTTCTTAACTCTAGTATTACAGTTACAGTCGTTACAAATTGTTAGATCTGTCTAACAAGTACACTCACACCTTGTTAAATCATAGGCATATCATTTTTTTTCATCAATGTGTTCAGAATGTTGTTGGAGCTACAACGCATTCTCATAAGAAGAGATGCAGTTTTGTTTTCTGTACATGCCATGGTATAAATCCATTTTTTTCTCTACATTAACAATAATAATATATTTTTTTTTGTAATATTGTAATAACCTTTTTTACTACATGCGTATGAATATAAATACATAAAAATAACATTTTGTACCATTTTTGTCTACCTGTTTGTTCCGACTAATCTCTGAAATGGCTGGACCGATCTTTATGGCACTTTTTTTTCAGGTAGATGATGTATATTATAAGGAGTAACTTAGGCTACCCTTTTATTTT